>NC_057810.1:51800177-51809522 GCF_018294505.1 Triticum aestivum
GGGGGTTGATCTGTTTTTTTTTTAAACTAGGGTTTCGGACGGGGGAAGAAGAGATCCGAATGGAGGGGGTATTTATAGGCGTAAGTGGAGCTAGGAGAGTCCAAATGAGGTGCGGTTTTCGCCCACACGATCGTGATCGAACGCTCCAGGACATGGAGCAGAGTTTGGTGGGTTTTGGGCCAAATTTGGGGGGTGTTGGGCTGCAACACACACGAGGCCTTTTCGGTTCCTCGGTTAACCGTTGGAGTAGCAAACGAAGTCCAAATGATACGAAACTTGACAGGCGGTCTACCGGTAGTAAACCAAGGCCGCTTGACAAGTCTCGGTCCAATCCGGAAATGTTTAGACCCCACACACGAAAGAAGACTAGAAATGACCACCGGAGGAGAACGAAGCGCCGGAATGCAAAACAGACAACGGGGAAAATGCTCGAATGCATGAGATGAACATGTATGCAAATGCAATGCACGAGATGGCATGATAAGAGATGCACGAAAAATAAAAACAACACACGGAGACAAAGACCCGAACCCGAGAAATAAATATAACTTAGCGCCGGAGACGGCAAGAGTTGGATACAAATATGGAAAGTATGTCTGGGGCGTTACAACACTCCACCACTACGAAAAGATCTCGTCCCGAGATCTAGGACTGAAAGAACTCCGGGTACTCAGAACGGAGGTGATCCTCGCGTTCCCAGGTAGCTTCACGGTCGGAATGGTGTGACCACTTGACTTTGAGAAATTTAATTGACTTGTTGCGAGTCTTGCGTTCAGTCTCTTCAAGAATAGCAACTGGGTGCTCACGATAAGAGAGATCTTCTTGGAGCTCAATGTCCTCGAAGTTGACGGTGCGGTCAGGAGTCTTGAAGCACTTTCGAAGCTGAGAGACATGGAACACATCATGAACATTTGCAAAGTTTGAAGGAAGCTCGAGTTGATAGGCGAGGTCGCCTTTCTTGCTGACAATCTTGAAAGGTCCCACGTATCTAGGAGCAAGCTTCCCTTTGATACCGAAGCGACGAGTACCTTTCATGGGAGAGACGCGGAGGTAAACGTGATCTCCGATCTCGAAAGCCAGATCACGGTGCTTACTATCATAGTAGCTCTTCTGGCGGGACTGGGCTGCTTTGAGGTTATCACGAATGACTTTGCACATTTCTTCTGCTTCTGTGATTAAGTCATTACCCAGCAGCTGACGTTCACCGGTTTCAGACCAGTTGAGAGGGGTACAGCACTTCCTGCCATATAGAATTTCAAAGGGGGCCTTGCCCGAACTTGCTTGAAAGCTGTTGTTGTATGAGAATTCAGCATAAGGAAGACAATCCTCCCACTTCATGCCGAAAGAGATCACACAAGCCCTGAGCATATCTTCAAGAATCTGATTGACACGCTCGACTTGACCGCTCGTTTGAGGATGGAAAGCTGTGCTGAAGCGGATGTTGGTGCCCATGGCCTTCTGAAAAGAATCCCAAAACTTGGAGGTAAAGATGCTGCCACGGTCTGAAGATATCACTTGAGGAATACCGTGCAGAGAGACAATGCGAGAGGTATAGAGTTCCGCCAATTGAGCTGCAGTGATTGACTCTTTGATAGGCAGAAAGTGAGCCACTTTGGTGAGCTTGTCGATGACAACGAAGATAGCATCATTGCCACGCTTGGACTTTGGAAACCCAGTCACGAAGTCCATTTCAATGTGGTCAAACTTCCATTCTGGAATGGCAAGAGGTTGGAGGAGACCTGCTGGCCTTTGGTGTTCTGCCTTCACTCTTCTGCAGACATCACATTCATTCACGAATTGAGCGATCTCGCGCTTCATTCGAGTCCACCAATAAGCTTGCTTGAGGTCCTGATACATCTTTGTACTACCAGGGTGGATGGAGAGGAGAGAGTTGTGAGCCTCGTTCATGATCATCTTACGAAGTTCACCTTTGGGCACAACAATTCGATCCTCGAAGAAGAGAGTGTCCTTGTCATCAAGTCGGTAGCACTTGTACTTGGACTGACTCTTTGCAATACCAATCTTCACCTTCTTCACCATATCATCAAGAAGTTGGGCTTGGCGAATCTGGTCTTCTAAGCTAGGAGAGACTTGAAGGTTGGCGAGGAAACCTTGAGGAACAACTTGCAAATTAAGTTTGCGGAAAGCTTCACAAAGCTCGGGTTGGTAAGGCTTGAGAATCAGACTGTTGCAATATGCTTTTCTGCTCAACGCGTCAGCAATCACATTAGCCTTGCCTGGAGTATACTCGATACTCGGATTGTACTCTTGAATCATTTCGACCCATCGAGTCTGCCTGAGGTTGAGATTCGGCTGAGTGAAGATGTACTTGAGACTTTTGTGATCAGTGAAAATATCCACTTTTCTTCCCAATAGAAGATGTCTCCAAGTCAACAAAGCGTGCACAACTGCCGCCAACTCGAGATCATGAGTGCGGTAGTTCTTCTCATTAGGTTTCAACTGGCGAGAGGTATAAGCAACAACTTTCTTCTCTTGCATCAGTACAGCACCGAGACCTTGGAGAGAGGCATCACAAAAGACCTCGTATGGCTTGGTTTCATCAGGCGGAGTCAGAACTGGAGCAGTGATCAATTTCTCTTTCAAAGTGTTGAAAGCAATATCACACTCCGGAGACCAAACGTACTTGACGTGCTTCTGAAGAAGATTTGAGAGAGGCTTGGCGATCTTTGAAAAGTTTTCAACGAATCTTCTGCAATAGCTTGCGAGACCGAGGAAACTGCGGAGTTGCTTCACGTTCTGAGGAGGTTCCCAATTCACAATTGCAGACACCTTCTCAGGATTCACGGAAATGCCCTTGGCAGAGATGATATGACCAAGATAAAGAACCTCATCGAGCCAAAATTCACACTTAGAGAACTTGGCGTAGAACTGATGTTCTCTGAGCTTGTCAAGAACCAAACGCAAGTGCTTGGCATGATCTTCCTTGTTCTTCGAGAAAACCAGAATGTCGTTGAGATAGACCAAAACGAATTCATTGGTGTAGGGGTTGAAGATGAAGTTCATCATGCGAGAGAACGTCGGAGGAGCGTTTGCGAGGCCAAAAGACATGACGGTGTATTCATATGAACCAAAGCTTGTTCTGAATGCCGTCTTGGGAATATCTTGCTCACGAATACGAATCTGATGATAACCCATACGGAGATCGAGCTTGGAGAATACTTGAGCACCCTTGAGTTGTTCGAACAGCTCATTGATGTTGGGAAGTGGGTATTTGTTCTTGATGGTCTTCTTGTTTACTGGACGGTAATCAACACAAAGTCGACTCGATCCATCCTTCTTCTTCACAAAAAGAACACCACAACCCCACGGAGAAGTACTAGGCCGAATGAGACCCAATCTTTCTTGCTCATCGAGTTGTTTCTTCAACTCCTTCAACTCTTCGGGGCCGAGCTTGTAAGGACGTTTGCACACAGGTTCCGTGCCAGGCTCAAGTTCAATAACGAATTCAACCGGCCGGTTTGGAGGCATTCCTGGGAGCTCTTCTGGAAAAACGTCTTGATACTCACAAACAACCGGAATTTGCGAAATAGCATCCAATTCACCCTTCTCATTGAGAGAAAACAACCGGATGGTATTATCCCGAGCGGCAAAGACAATGACATCCTCAGACGAATGAGTCAGTTGAATCTGCCTGGCTGCACAATCAAGCTGAGCTTTATGCTTAGAGAGCCAGTCCATCCCGAGAATAAGATCGATATCCGAGTTTCCAAGAACCATTGGAGAAGCAAGAAACTTGAAATCACCCATCAAGATTGAAATATCCGGCACCTCCATACTAGAACTCAGTCGCTTGGCTGGAGAGACGACTTGCATAGCTCTAGGTAATGCCTTAGTGCTAAAATTGTTCTCCGATGCAAATGGAAATGACATGAAGGAATGCGATGCACCAGAGTCAAAAAGAAGTTTTGCAGGAATATCATTAACAAGAAGGTTACCCATGATCACATCTGACGAGTCCTCTGCCTGGGCTGCATTCATCAAATTGACCTTGGCGTACTTGGGATTATGCTTGACCACAGCTGTACTTGCCGATCTGACAGGAGGAGGAGGAGGAAGACGCCTCTGGTTGGTACACTTGTTGGCATAGTGACCCTTCTGTTGGCACTTGTTGCACATGACCTCTGAAAGCGGGCGGTGATACGGAGCACTCGATCTTGGCGCTTGAGACGAAGACTTGTTCTGAAAGCCTGGGTTGGGTGGGTGGGAGAAACCACTGCCACCTTTGCTCTTCTGCTGATACGGCTGACGGAACGGAGGAGGAGGAAGCCAATACTTCTGCTGCTTGACCACTTGAGTAGAGGAAGAAGGAGTAACATCTCTGGCACGCTTCCTGGAAGCATCACACCTCATCTGAGCAGCCTCTTGCTTCAGTGCCATGTTGTAGAACTCATCGTATCTCAACGGCTCAAAGAGGACAAGAGCGAGCTGAATTTCCTCACGAAGACCACCCCTGAACTGATAGATCATGCTCTTCTCATCAGGAACATCCTGCTTGGCAAAACGGGCGAGCTTCTGGAACAACTTGTTGTAGTCATAGACAGACAAAGAGCCTTGCTTCAGATTGCGGAATTCCTGACGCTTACTCTCAACCACACTTTGAGGGATGTGATGAGCACGGAAATCTTGACGGAAATCGTCCCAAGTGATCAGACGTCCACCTCTGGAATCCTTGTACTGCTGGAACCACTCTGCAGCCTGATCTTTGAGCTGGAAAGAAGCAAACTTGACGAAATCTTCAGGCCTGACGTTGCTACATTCAAAATGCTTGCCCATATCCACTAGCCAATCGTCAGCATCGGTAGCCTCAACACAACTGCTGAACGTCTTTGGGCCATTAGCAAGGAACTGGTTCAGTGTAGCAAAGTGGTGCTGATTATGGCCTTGATTCCCTTGACTGCCTTGATTGCGCTCTTGGAGAATTTGCATGATCAACTGTGTGTTTGCATTAGTTGCGGCCATCACAGCTTGCCATGCTTCCGGAGGAGGCGGAGGCGGAGGCGGATCAGGATTCGGAGTCGTGCGCGTTGGAGGAGCCATCCTGAAGAGGTTGACCACCATAAGCACATAGGTAGATAACAATATAGAAGCTGAATCCAACGGAATGAAAATTGCAACATATAGTCTTCACATCCGAATAAAATGAACGAATGCATTCCTCTTCAAATGGTCACATATCCATAAATTGAGAAGCCACGAAGAATTAAGGAAGAGAAATAATTCAACAAGGTACGGATCAAGAACGAATAATCGGTAAGAAATCCCAATCTCAAACCAATATCCGTGGGAGAAGAACTAGAGCTACTAGAATTCCCACCTATGAAACTCCCGAACCTTTCCGGTTATGCAATCAGGTGTTGGGGATACAGGGGAAGCACAATATCTCACCCAAACTAGCAAATCCTACATCCAGCTGTATCCATCCTTCAACACATAACCAGGAAAACTTCGGAAACCATCTATCTCAACCTTCGGAAAGCATCCGTTATACAAGTTATGGCGATACTCCCGAACTCCCGCCCCAGTACTGGGTGGCGTCGAGGTTATCTCACCAACGAACTGCATAAAGGAGATTTCCGATGTTGCGCACATATCTCAAGTATACCAGAATTGCAACGATAAAATTGTGACGACAACACCTCGGAGCTCAACTCCCCGGGACACTGCCACAACCCCTAAAGACAGGAGGCACCAAGAACAATGTTCTCGTCACAAAACCATCGGAACAAAACCAAAATACTCGCGTGATCCTAAATTTTTTTTTTGTGAAATTTGAGAAGAGAAGAGTCAAAACTCTACGTCAGGATGCCTTACCAGAGCGATGTGGAGACTGGGAAGTAAAAAGAATTCCTAACTCTCCGATATATAATTCCTAAGGACTTAAAACATTTTTCTAGACACAACTCGGCTGCTAAAAACGATCAAGCAATGGGGGCTCCTAAGGTCGGGGAAGGCTCTGATTACCAACTTGTAACGCCCTCGATGCGGCTATAGCTCCCACGTGTCGAGGCACGACTTAGAGGCATAACCGCATTGAAAGCAATGTCGCAAGTCAGGCAGTCATTACAACATCCCATGTAATATAATAAAATGGGGAGATAACATAGTTGGCTTACACTCGCCACGTCACATCAGAGTACATAAATAACATCCATCATACAAGACACTCATGGCCCGACTGCGGTGCCAAAATAGAAAAGACCACCCAACATGCGACAAGGTCCTGAATCGATAACCCCAACTAGGCACCACTACTGATCATCCGGAAAGGACACGTAGTATCGCTGAGAGTCCTCGTCGAACTCCCACTTGAGCTCGTAATCGTCAACTGGAGCAGAAACACCTGGACCTGCATCTGGAGTTGTAGTATCTGTGAGCCACAGGGACTCAGCAATCTCACACCCACGCGATCACGACTATTTAAGCTCATAGGAATGGATAAGGCAAATATATGTGGAGCTGCAGCAAGCGACTAGCATATGTGGTGGCTAACTTATACGCAAAAGAGAGCGAGAAGAGAAGGCGAAGCACGAGCGAGAAGCTAAAGGAACATCCTGCGCAAGCATAACTCCAACACCGTGTCCACTTCCCGGACTCCGCCGAGAAGGGGCCATCACGGTAACACACACGGTTGATTCATTTTAATTAAGTTTAGTTCAAGTCATCTACAACCGGACATTAACAAATTCCCCTCTGCCCATAACCGCGGGCACGGCTTTCGAAAGATCAATCCCTGCAGGGGAGTCCCAACTTAGCCCATGACAAGCTCTCACGGTCAACGAAGGAATAGACCTCCACCCAAGTCACACCGATCAGACTCGGTATCTTGGTACAACAAGATGATTCGACAGGTTAAAACAAGTCCAGCAACACCGCCCGAATGTGCCGACAAATCCCGATAGGAGCTGCACATATCTCTTTCTCAGGGCACACTCAGATGAGACTAGCTACGAGTAAAACCAACCCTCAAGTTTCCCCGAGGTGGCCCCGCAGGCAGCTCAGTTCGGACCAACACTCAGAGGGAGCACTGGCCCAAGGGGGGCTAAAATACGATGACCCTCGGGCTCCGGAAACCCAAGGGAAAAAGAGGCTAGGTGGCAAATGGTAAAACCAATGTTGGGCATTGCTGGAAAAGCTTTAATCAAGGCGAACTATCAAGGGGTTCCCATTATAACCCAACCGCGTAAGGGACGCAACAATCCGGGAACATAACACCGATATGACGGAAACTAGGGCGGCAAGAGTGGACTAAAACACTAGGCGAGAGGCCGAGCCTTCCACCCTTTACCAAGTATATAGATGCATTAAGATAACATAGCAATATAATGATATCCCAACAAGTAAATAAATGTTCCAACAAGGAACGGCTCCAATCTTCACCTGCAGCTAACAACGCTATAAGAAGGGCTGAGCAAAGCGGTAACATAGCCAATCAATGGTTTGCTGGGACAATGGTGGGTTAGAGGTTCAACATGGCAATTGGGAGGCTGACAAGCAAAAGGTAGGCATCGTAGCAGGGGCAAAGCAAAAGAGCGAGCAAACTAGCATAGCAAAGATAGTAGTGATTTCGAGGGTATGATCATCTTGCCTGCACAGTCCTCAGAGTTGCCTGGATCCTCACAAGCGAACTCAACGGGCTCCTCGGTAGCGAACTCGTCTCCCGGCTCTACCCAACAAGACAAACAAGCAACAAGGATACAATCAACCACGGGCAAGACCAAGCAATATGATGAAATGACGATATGCTATGCGGGATGCGATGCGGGATGCAAAATGCAAGATATGACAGGAAATGCATGAACCTGGCATCAACTTGGAAAACCAAGTGTGCCACTGGATAGAGGGGATGAAATCGCTTGAAAACGATATAAAGATCATTGGAATCGGAGCTACGGTTTGGAAATGGCGAGCGTTTTAAGATATGACACCGGTCTGCGATTAACAGCAAGTAGGCATCTAAATGCAACGAAATAAACATGCTACAGCCACCAAACATGAAAACAAAATACATGGCAGTGATGTACACAAGATGGTTGACAAAACACTAGCACTGAGCCATAGGCAAATTCATCTATTAAGAGGTTCAAACAAGCATGGCTAAAACGCAAATGCAAAACAGATTTCAGACTTGGTGAAATTAACACTAGTCTGAAATTTCAGATCACGATGCTCTCTTCGGAGCAGTAAAACAACATGATAGAAAACCTGAACATGACAAGTAAGAACATGGCATGGAGCTACCCAACAAGCTTAAAAAAACACCCAAAGTGACCTGGGGCCAAAAGGGTTCACAAAATACTCTACCGAGCTCACGAACATCGCTCGAACACAATCAGTTTTCAGACTTAGTGAAAACTGAGACATGCTGAAATTTAACCCACGAAGGCATGTAAACGAGCTCGATGCACTCACTACGGTGCAAGTCATGGCAAGGAAAGCATACAACCAGCAAGAAGGCATAAAGTTCTAGCCACACATGGCAAGAACAAAGGCATAGCATGCATGGAACACTAACGGTAGCATCGGCGAAATCGCAAACGAGTTGCCGATCTGCCCAGATTAACAACGAAGCAAAAGTTGAGCTCAATTGAGTCAACCTAGAGCACTCCACATATGCAAACAAAGACATGGATGGATAGAGCATAACATAAATATCAAAAATCCCTTACTGATCATCCTCAAAAGAGGCACGGATCATTAGGAAACGAGCTGGACATATAGCATCATGAACTAAAATATCCCAGACTTAGTGAAAATCACTAAGTCCCTGAAATCAGCAATCTCAGGTACCTCTCTTCGCAAGCTTGCACAAGACAACACACACATCCTAAAAATGCACGGGTGACACCTCTGGAAAGAAGACAAAATGCTTAACAATTCATCCCCAAGGGGCACAGGCATATCATGCACGAATTAAACATAGCAAAAATGACAAAAGTGCATGATGAACTAACGGATCTGCGATTTAACTCACGAAGCCTCCTTCTAACAGCACTTTGGGTATCAAGATGACCTCAAATGAAAATGATGCAATGGAATGAAATGATGTACATGTCGAGGGGAAGATTTTGATATATCATATGCCCAAAACGGAGCTACGGTTGCGAAGATACAAGCAGTCAAAGATAGCACGAAAATTAGGGTTTCGGGGGAGAAAATCAACCGAAATATCCCAGATCCAGATCTGGATCGGGCACGGATACCGAGGCGGCGGCGGTACTGTTCACCGGCGACGACGGGGAAGGAGGCAGCGGCCGGCGACGAGGGGACCGGAGGGCGGGGCGGCGGTTGCCGGGGCGGCGCCGGCGTGGAGGCGGGCGGCGCGGC